>NC_138117.1:0-7500 GCF_964146895.1 Miniopterus schreibersii
CTAACCCTAACCCTAACCCTAACCCTAACCCTAACCCTAACCCTAACCCTAACCCTAACCCTAACCCTAACCCTAACCCTAACCCTAACCCTAACCCTAACCCTAACCCTAACCCTAACCCTAACCCTAACCCTAACCCTAACCCTAACCCTAACCCTAACCCTAACCCTAACCCTAACCCTAACCCTAACCCTAACCCTAACCCTAACCCTAACCCTAACCCTAACCCTAACCCTAACCCTAACCCTAACCCTAACCCTAACCCTAACCCTAACCCTAACCCTAACCCTAACCCTAACCCTAACCCTAACCCTAACCCTAACCCTAACCCTAACCCTAACCCTAACCCTAACCCTAACCCTAACCCCTAACCCTAACCCTAACCCTAACCCTAACCCTAACCCTAACCCTAACCCTAACCCTAACCCTAACCCTAACCCTAACCCTAACCCTAACCCTAACCCTAACCCTAACCCTAACCCTAACCCTAACCCTAACCCTAACCCTAACCCTAACCCTAACCCTAACCCTAACCCTAACCCTAACCCTAACCCTAACCCTAACCCTAACCCTAACCCTAACCCTAACCCTAACCCTAACCCTAACCCTAACCCTAACCCTAACCCTAACCCTAACCCTAACCCTAACCCTAACCCTAACCCTAACCCTAACCCTAACCCTAACCCTAACCCTAACCCTAACCCTAACCCTAACCCTAACCCTAACCCTAACCCTAACCCTAACCCTAACCCTAACCCTAACCCTAACCCTAACCTAACCCTAACCCTAACCCTAACCCTAACCCTAACCCTAACCCTAACCCTAACCCTAACCCTAACCCTAACCCTAACCCTAACCCTAACCCTAACCCTAACCCTAACCCTAACCCTAACCCTAACCCTAACCCTAACCCTAACCCTAACCCTAACCCTAACCCTAACCCTAACCCTAACCCTAACCCTAACCCTAACCCTAACCCTAACCCTAACCCTAACCCTAACCCTAACCCTAACCCTAACCCTAACCCTAACCCTAACCCTAACCCTAACCCTAACCCTAACCCTAACCCTAACCCTAACCCTAACCCTAACCCTAACCCTAACCCTAACCCTAACCCTAACCCTAACCCTAACCCTAACCCTAACCCTAACCCTAACCCTAACCCTAACCCTAACCCTAACCCTAACCCTAACCCTAACCCTAACCCTAACCCTAACCCTAACCCTAACCCTAACCCTAACCCTAACCCTAACCTAACCCTAACCCTAACCCTAACCCTAACCCTAACCCTAACCCTAACCCTAACCCTAACCCTAACCCTAACCCTAACCCTAACCCTAACCCTAACCCTAACCCTAACCCTAACCCTAACCCTAACCCTAACCCTAACCCTAACCCTAACCCTAACCCTAACCCTAACCCTAACCCTAACCCTAACCCTAACCCTAACCCTAACCCTAACCCTAACCCTAACCCTAACCCTAACCCTAACCCTAACCCTAACCCTAACCCTAACCCTAACCCTAACCCTAACCCTAACCCTAACCCTAACCCTAACCCTAACCCTAACCCTAACCCTAACCCTAACCCTAACCCTAACCCTAACCCTAACCCTAACCCTAACCCTAACCCTAACCCTAACCCTAACCCTAACCCTAACCCTAACCCTAACCCTAACCCTAACCCTAACCCTAACCCTAACCCTAACCCTAACCCTAACCCTAACCCTAACCCTAACCCTAACCCTAACCCTAACCCTAACCCTAACCCTAACCCTAACCCTAACCCTAACCCTAACCCTAACCCTAACCCTAACCCTAACCCTAACCCTAACCCTAACCCTAACCCTAACCCTAACCCTAACCCTAACCCTAACCCTAACCCTAACCCTAACCCTAACCCTAACCCTAACCCTAACCCTAACCCCTAACCCCTAACCCCTAACCCCTAACCCTAACCCTAACCCTAACCCTAACCCTAACCCTAACCCTAACCCTAACCCTAACCCTAACCCTAACCCTAACCCTAACCCTAACCCTAACCCTAACCCTAACCCTAACCCTAACCCTAACCCTAACCCTAACCCTAACCCTAACCCTAACCCTAACCCTAACCCTAACCCTAACCCTAACCCTAACCCTAACCCTAACCCTAACCCTAACCCTAACCCTAACCCTAACCCTAACCCTAACCCTAACCCTAACCCTAACCCTAACCCTAACAACCCTAACCCTAACCCTAACCCTAACCCTAACCCTAACAACCCTAACCCTAACCCTAACCCTAACCCTAACCCTAACAACCCTAACCCTAACCCTAACCCTAACCCTAACCCTAACCCTAACCCTAACCCTAACCCTAACCCTAACCCTAACCCTAACCCTAACCCTAACCCTAACCCTAACCCTAACCCTAACCCTAACCCTAACCCTAACCCTAACCCTAACCCTAACCCTAACCCTAACCCTAACCCTAACCCTAAAACCCTAACCCTAACCCTAAAACCCTAACCCTAACCCTAACCCTAACCCTAACCCTAACCCTAACCCTAACCCTAACCCTAACCCTAACCCTAACCCTAACCCTAACCCTAACCCTAACCCTAACCCTAACCCAACCCTAACCCTAACCCTAACAACCCTAACCCTAACCCTAACCCTAACCCTAACCCTAACCCTAACCCTAACCCTAACCCTAACCCTAACCCTAACCCTAACCCTAACCCTAACCCTAAAACCCTAACCCTAACCCTAACCCTAACCCTAACCCTAACCCTAACCCTAACCCTAACCCTAACCCTAACCCTAACCCTAACCCTAACCCTAACCCTAACCCTAACCCTAACCCTAAACCCTAAACCCTAAACCCTAACCCTAACCCTAACCCTAACCCTAACCCTAACCCTAACCCTAACCCTAACCCTCCCCCACGAGCCCACATGGGACCGCAGACCTGACAGCTTCACCAGCCCCGAAGCCCAGGCCTAGATCTTCAGCCTGGGAGAGTGCCATGGAAGATGATGAAATGAGGACTGAGGCAAACAATGAAATTGCCAGATAGAAAACAAAACCCCTCGGAAATGACTTTGGAAGAGAAAGGAACTCATCATGGGGAAGCTGCAACTCAAAGACATCTCAGTTGACCTAGAGATGCGAGAAAGCATCCTAATAAGCAGACAGAAGCACTTTCACCGCGGGAAGAACACCATGGCATTAGAGGTCCCGAGGCAACTTCCAAACATGGCATGGGCCAGAGAGCCCACAGGGCTTCTCAGCAGAACCCCCCAGGGAACTCAGGAAATCTCCCCTTTTTATCAGGATAAAGCTCTGTAACTGTGTTGAATGGCCAAATGGCTACACCTGCTTCCCCAGGACACCGGCCTGGCTCTGAGAGGTGGCTCAGCCCAGGCTTCCCCCTGAAAGCTCAAGGAGCATCCTGGCCCCCGAGAAGGCATCGCTGCAAGCCTGGCTGTCAGTCCACTGTGCCTGGAAAACCAACACAGCATTACACAGGCAGGTGTCTTCTACCTGACTCCCCCCCCCACAACCCTGCCCCCCAGCACACAGCCCCCAGTTCCCATTCCACCGACGTCCAGCCTCGAGACCTCACGTCCTGTGTGCATCTTTGGCCAGCTGATTCACTCCAGGAGTTAGGAAGGAAGCCCACACTACCTCCTAGGAAAGCCTCACTTGGCTGGATGGCAGGGGCTTGCTCAGATCCACAGCAGTCGCAGGGCTGGGAAAGGTAGACAGGACAGGTGTGGAAATTCTTCGCCACACTCCTCGGTTCCTCCTGTCTGCAGCCTTCTGGACTGTTGTCCTGGCCCCACGGCCAGTCCACAGCACCCAGGATACCCACGGCCCTCCCAAGCCCCTTTAAGACTACAATCTCGATATGAATCCAGGATCTTTATGCTGCTCGGAAACTCTGACAGCCTTTATCTGGGGAAAGAAAATGCCAGAAAGAGGCTGCAGGAAAATCCCAGGGCAATCTCAGGGAAGAGGCCTGAGCACCATCCAGATGTCCTGTCTGCCCTCATGTTTCTGGATCTTCATTTGTCTGATGGAAAACCACCCTCTTCTTTTTGGGAGATGCTGGCTGGGGAAAGCTGTGGTTTCCAGAAACAGGTAAGCAAAGGGCTTTATGGGCACCAGCTGGGTGGGAGTCTGTAAACCAGGTGTGACTCCTCACATAGCCTGTGGATACTGTTGCCTGAGGCACAAGGCTTTGCTGCCTTACCTCTGAGGGAAGACACATTCTGGAGCCTGCAGTAGTGTCTCCAGGAAGCTGCCCGCCTGCGTGCCTGCCTGGCTAACGCCAGTGCCCTGACCCTCCTCCCGGTATGTGCTCTGGGGGTGCTGCTGGGTGGGTCTGCAAATCCTGCACACAAGGAACGTCCACAGCCCAATGTGGGGGGATGGGGCCCGGCTCACATGCACCACAACCAAGGCAGAGCCTGGAATTCTCTTAAAATATAAAACTGTCCAAAGAAAATATTGGAAGGCAGATTTTAAGAAACACCCTCAAAGCATGTCCAATGACCAAAAAAAGAAGACCTAAGAAACAAGGTAACCATTTTGGAAGATTGGTCCAGCATTTCCAACATCCACATCACATCTGTGCTCAAGAGAGACACCTGAGAACATGGAGGGAAGAAATTATCAAAGAGACTATGGAGTAAGATGACCAAAAACTGCCCAGCGCTTAAAGGAGACCTTGATGTCTTACTTTAACTCAAAGGCTTAGCACCAAGGTGAATTAAAAGGTCTCTTACCTAGGACTTAAAACTCAAAACAAAACCCTCCTTTTCAGCTTCAGCCATTCACGGTGGATGGGATATAAAACAAAAAAAGGAACCACTGAACTGACAAAAACAATCCAACTCATAGGTATAGGTCTCACAAGTGTGGTTACCTGAAGAAGGGGGTGGGAGAGGGAGAATTGGGTAAAGGGCTCAAAATATAGGATAACACCCCAGGCGGTGTGGCTCAGGGGTCGAGTGTCAACCCATGAACCAGGAGGTCTGCAGTTCGATGCCCGGTCAGGACACATGCCTGGGTTTTCGACTCGATCCCCAGGAGGGGGTGTGCAGGAGGCAGCCCATCAATAACTTTCTCTCATCACTGATTTTTCTCTCTCGCCCTCCTTCCCTCCCTCCCTCTCTGTGAAATCAATAAAAACACATTAAAATATATATATACAGTCAAAGGTGGTTAAGCATACAACTGAATATACAGATACCAAGTTATGATGAAAAGTACCTGGCAATTACGTGATGTTAGGAACCAAAGTTACCTCCGAAACTTTAATCTCTTAAAAAGCTCCAATAAATGAATTGCAGGTAACCTGCAGAGAAGGAAACGTCCAAGCGACTTGTGACTTATCAAGGACACTGGCTGCCGCAGTGATACGGAGCTTTCAGGTTTCTAGTGGGAAAAGTATTTTAAACTCTGAATTCTGTCCCTGTCAAATCGTTAGTCCAATGTGAGGGCAGATTAAAGACAACCTGAGAACAACTTACGCCCTTTCCTATAAAATTAACTGAAGACGGTCTCCGACATAAGACATGTGTCGGGACAGAGAGGGCAAGACCTGTGACTTGGGACTCCCTGGAGCCGACCCAGGGAAGCTACTGCAGGGGCTGTCGGGAGGATTTCCACACCCCTGGCTCGGGGACACATCCCTGGGATGGGGACAGGGAGGAGGGCTGCAAGCAGCACGTCTTCAATGGGGACGCTTCAAACACTAGAAAGGCTTAAGGATATGAATAAAAGCAGGTGATGGAAGAAGGAAAGGAAGACAATTAGAAAACATGTCTGTAACCACAGAGGACTCAGAAAAGTGGGGCATGGGCCGCAGTCATAGCCCAGGCACCTTCCTGAAGAGGTGGGAGGTCTCACGATGCTATTGTACTGGAGGACAAAATACAGATGCACCTATCGAGGTGCACATTCTTTAAAGGGATTGATGACAGCAATGACCCCTAGGAAATAAACCAAAATAATGGTATTCCTACTGTGGGCTGAGAGTGGGGAGAGGCGGGTCTCAGAATCTCCACCGTCTGCTGCAGGGCAGGAGCTGGCAGGTCCTCAGGGGCACTGCAGTGGGGAGTGCAGGGCTGGCAGCGGCTTCCTTTCATTTTCTGCTCTTTCCTCACTGTCCCATTTTGTTTCATGTGCATATTTTATTTTGACAAAGAGACGACATGAGAACGATAACCTGGGCAGATTAAAGGTGACAGAGGACTGAGTGGAAGCTACCCTGCCACTCTCCCGGGACCAAACTGGAATGACAACTAAACTACAGAAAAACCATCCTGAATAACCAACTGCAACTGAAGACGAGCTGGACGGCACCCCCATGACCAAGGAAGAAAAGAGAAGATCGCAGAGACGGGTAGGAAGTGCGGGAGCACGAGAGGGCTGGCTGGGCTCCCACAGGCAGCAGCTGAAGGTCCAGAGGGAGATCTCAGCTGTGGGGGGTTCCCACTGAGGACTCTGGGGCGTCAACCCCTCATGGAGCTCCCCAGCCCAGAGCACCAGACCTGAGATGGATGCCCACATAACATCTGGCCCTGAAAAGCAGCCGCATTTCTGGCAGGGAGAGATGGCTGGAAATGCAGGTCCCCTCTTCAAGAGCCAACCCAGAAAGTTTCGTGTGCAGCCACTCACCTTGGGCTGCAGCAGAGGCAGGGCAGAGTGGACCATAGCTGTGAACCCTAACCCTGAACCCGAACCCAAACCCTAACCCTGAACCCGAACCCAAACCCGGACCCGGACCCTGACCCTGACCCTGACCCTAACCCTGACCCTAAACCCTAGACCCTGGCCCTGGCCCTGGCCCTGGCCCTGACCCTGACCCTGGCCCTGACCCTAAGCCTAACCCTAAGCCTAACCCTAAGCCTAACCCTAACCCTAACCCCAACCCTAACCCCTAACCCCTAACCCTAACCCTAACCCCTAACCCCAACCCCTAACCCCTAACCCTAACCCTAAACCCTAAACCCTAAACCCTAACCCCTAACCCTAACCCCTAACCCTAACCCTAACCCTCCCCCACGAGCCCACATGGGACCGCAGACCTGACAGCTTCACCAGCCCCGAAGCCCAGGCCTAGATCTTCAGCCTGGGAGAGTGCCATGGAAGATGATGAAATGAGGACTGAGGCAAACAATGAAATTGCCAGATAGAAAACAAAACCCCTCAGAAATGACTTTGGAAGAGAAAGGAACTCATCATGGGGAAGCTGCAACTCAAAGACATCTCAGTTGACCTAGAGATGGGAGAAAGCATCCTAATAAGCAGACAGAAGCACTTTCACCGCGGGAAGAACACCATGGCATTAGAGGTCCCGAGGCAACTTCCAAACATGGCATGGGCCAGAGAGCCCACAGGGCTTCTCAGCAGAACCCCCCAGGGAACTCAGGAAATCTCCCCTTTTTATCAGGATAAAGCTCTGTAACTGTGTTGAATGGCCAAATGGCTACACCTGCTTCCCCAG